>NC_071516.1:0-10000 GCF_027887155.1 Malaclemys terrapin pileata
ACCCTAACCCTAACCCTAACCCTAACCCTAACCCTAACCCTAACCCTAACCCTAACCCTAACCCTAACCCTAACCCTAACCCTAACCTCTAACCCTAACCCTAACCCTAACCCTAACCCTAACCCTAACCCTAACCCTAACCCTAACCCTAACCCTAACCCTAACCCTAACCCTAACCCTAACCCTAACCCTAACCCTAACCCTAACCCTAACCCTAACCCTAACCCTAACCCTAACCCTAACCCTAACCCTAACCCTAACCCTAACCCTAACCCTAACCCTAACCCTAACCCTAACCCTAACCCTAACCCTAACCCTAACCCTAACCCTAACCCTAACCCTAACCCTAACCCTAACCCTAACCCTAACCCTAACCCTAACCCTAACCCTAACCCTAACCCTAACCCTAACCCTAACCCTAACCCTAACCCTAACCCTAACCCTAACCCTAACCCTAACCCTAACCCTAACCCTAACCCTAACCCTAACCCTAACCCTAACCCTAACCCTAACCCTAACCCTAACCCTAACCCTAACCCTAACCCTAACCCTAACCCTAACCCTAACCCTAACCCTAACCCTAACCCTAACCCTAACCCTAACCCTAACCCTAACCCTAACCCTAACCCTAACCCTAACCCTAACCCTAACCCTAACCCTAACCCTAACCCTAACCCTAACCCTAACCCTAACCCTAACCCTAACCCTAACCCTAACCCTAACCCTAACCCTAACCCTAACCCTAACCCTAACCCTAACCCTAACCCTAACCCTAACCCTAACCCTAACCCTAACCCTAACCCTAACCCTAACCCTAACCCTAACCCTAACCCTAACCCTAACCCTAACCCTAACCCTAACCCTAACCCTAACCCTAACCCTAACCCTAACCCTAACCCTAACCCTAACCCTAACCCTAACCCTAACCCTAACCCTAACCCTAACCCTAACCCTAACCCTAACCCTAACCCTAACCCTAACCCTAACCCTAACCCTAACCCTAACCCTAACCCTAACCCTAACCCTAACCCTAACCCTAACCCTAACCCTAACCCTAACCCTAACCCTAACCCTAACCCTAACCCTAACCCTAACCCTAACCCTAACCCTAACCCTAACCCTAACCCTAACCCTAACCCTAACCCTAACCCTAACCCTAACCCTAACCCTAACCCTAACCCTAACCCTAACCCTAACCCTAACCCTAACCCTAACCCTAACCCTAACCCTAACCCTAACCCTAACCCTAACCCTAACCCTAACCCTAACCCTAACCCTAACCCTAACCCTAACCCTAACCCTAACCCTAACCCTAACCCTAACCCTAACCCTAACCCTAACCCTAACCCTAACCCTAACCCTAACCCTAACCCTAACCCTAACCCTAACCCTAACCCTAACCCTAACCCTAACCCTAACCCTAACCCTAACCCTAACCCTAACCCTAACCCTAACCCTAACCCTAACCCTAACCCTAACCCTAACCCTAACCCTAACCCTAACCCTAACCCTAACCCTAACCCTAACCCTAACCCTAACCCTAACCCTAACCCTAACCCTAACCCTAACCCTAACCCTAACCCTAACCCTAACCCTAACCCTAACCCTAACCCTAACCCTAACCCTAACCCTAACCCTAACCCTAACCCTAACCCTAACCCTAACCCTAACCCTAACCCTAACCCTAACCCTAACCCTAACCCTAACCCTAACCCTAACCCTAACCCTAACCCTAACCCTAACCCTAACCCTAACCCTAACCCTAACCCTAACCCTAACCCTAACCCTAACCCTAACCCTAACCCTAACCCTAACCCTAACCCTAACCCTAACCCTAACCCTAACCCTAACCCTAACCCTAACCCTAACCCTAACCCTAACCCTAACCCTAACCCTAACCCTAACCCTAACCCTAACCCTAACCCTAACCCTAACCCTAACCCTAACCCTAACCCTAACCCTAACCCTAACCCTAACCCTAACCCTAACCCTAACCCTAACCCTAACCCTAACCCTAACCCTAACCCTAACCCTAACCCTAACCCTAACCCTAACCCTAACCCTAACCCTAACCCTAACCCTAACCCTAACCCTAACCCTAACCCTAACCCTAACCCTAACCCTAACCCTAACCCTAACCCTAACCCTAACCCTAACCCTAACCCTAACCCTAACCCTAACCCTAACCCTAACCCTAACCCTAACCCTAACCCTAACCCTAACCCTAACCCTAACCCTAACCCTAACCCTAACCCTAACCCTAACCCTAACCCTAACCCTAACCCTAACCCTAACCCTAACCCTAACCCTAACCCTAACCCTAACCCTAACCCTAACCCTAACCCTAACCCTAACCCTAACCCTAACCCTAACCCTAACCCTAACCCTAACCCTAACCCTAACCCTAACCCTAACCCTAACCCTAACCCTAACCCTAACCCTAACCCTAACCCTAACCCTAACCCTAACCCTAACCCTAACCCTAACCCTAACCCTAACCCTAACCCTAACCCTAACCCTAACCCTAACCCTAACCCTAACCCTAACCCTAACCCTAACCCTAACCCTAACCCTAACCCTAACCCTAACCCTAACCCTAACCCTAACCCTAACCCTAACCCTAACCCTAACCCTAACCCTAACCCTAACCCTAACCCTAACCCTAACCCTAACCCTAACCCTAACCCTAACCCTAACCCTAACCCTAACCCTAACCCTAACCCTAACCCTAACCCTAACCCTAACCCTAACCCTAACCCTAACCCTAACCCTAACCCTAACCCTAACCCTAACCCTAACCCTAACCCTAACCCTAACCCTAACCCTAACCCTAACCCTAACCCTAACCCTAACCCTAACCCTAACCCTAACCCTAACCCTAACCCTAACCCTAACCCTAACCCTAACCCTAACCCTAACCCTAACCCTAACCCTAACCCTAACCCTAACCCTAACCCTAACCCTAACCCTAACCCTAACCCTAACCCTAACCCTAACCCTAACCCTAACCCTAACCCTAACCCTAACCCTAACCCTAACCCTAACCCTAACCCTAACCCTAACCCTAACCCTAACCCTAACCCTAACCCTAACCCTAACCCTAACCCTAACCCTAACCCTAACCCTAACCCTAACCCTAACCCTAACCCTAACCCTAACCCTAACCCTAACCCTAACCCTAACCCTAACCCTAACCCTAACCCTAACCCTAACCCTAACCCTAACCCTAACCCTAACCCTAACCCTAACCCTAACCCTAACCCTAACCCTAACCCTAACCCTAACCCTAACCCTAACCCTAACCCTAACCCTAACCCTAACCCTAACCCTAACCCTAACCCTAACCCTAACCCTAACCCTAACCCTAACCCTAACCCTAACCCTAACCCTAACCCTAACCCTAACCCTAACCCTAACCCTAACCCTAACCCTAACCCTAACCCTAACCCTAACCCTAACCCTAACCCTAACCCTAACCCTAACCCTAACCCTAACCCTAACCCTAACCCTAACCCTAACCCTAACCCTAACCCTAACCCTAACCCTAACCCTAACCCTAACCCTAACCCTAACCCTAACCCTAACCCTAACCCTAACCCTAACCCTAACCCTAACCCTAACCCTAACCCTAACCCTAACCCTAACCCTAACCCTAACCCTAACCCTAACCCTAACCCTAACCCTAACCCTAACCCTAACCCTAACCCTAACCCTAACCCTAACCCTAACCCTAACCCTAACCCTAACCCTAACCCTAACCCTAACCCTAACCCTAACCCTAACCCTAACCCTAACCCTAACCCTAACCCTAACCCTAACCCTAACCCTAACCCTAACCCTAACCCTAACCCTAACCCTAACCCTAACCCTAACCCTAACCCTAACCCTAACCCTAACCCTAACCCTAACCCTAACCCTAACCCTAACCCTAACCCTAACCCTAACCCTAACCCTAACCCTAACCCTAACCCTAACCCTAACCCTAACCCTAACCCTAACCCTAACCCTAACCCTAACCCTAACCCTAACCCTAACCCTAACCCTAACCCTAACCCTAACCCTAACCCTAACCCTAACCCTAACCCTAACCCTAACCCTAACCCTAACCCTAACCCTAACCCTAACCCTAACCCTAACCCTAACCCTAACCCTAACCCTAACCCTAACCCTAACCCTAACCCTAACCCTAACCCTAACCCTAACCCTAACCCTAACCCTAACCCTAACCCTAACCCTAACCCTAACCCTAACCCTAACCCTAACCCTAACCCTAACCCTAACCCTAACCCTAACCCTAACCCTAACCCTAACCCTAACCCTAACCCTAACCCTAACCCTAACCCTAACCCTAACCCTAACCCTAACCCTAACCCTAACCCTAACCCTAACCCTAACCCTAACCCTAACCCTAACCCTAACCCTAACCCTAACCCTAACCCTAACCCTAACCCTAACCCTAACCCTAACCCTAACCCTAACCCTAACCCTAACCCTAACCCTAACCCTAACCCTAACCCTAACCCTAACCCTAACCCTAACCCTAACCCTAACCCTAACCCTAACCCTAACCCTAACCCTAACCCTAACCCTAACCCTAACCCTAACCCTAACCCTAACCCTAACCCTAACCCTAACCCTAACCCTAACCCTAACCCTAACCCTAACCCTAACCCTAACCCTAACCCTAACCCTAACCCTAACCCTAACCCTAACCCTAACCCTAACCCTAACCCTAACCCTAACCCTAACCCTAACCCTAACCCTAACCCTAACCCTAACCCTAACCCTAACCCTAACCCTAACCCTAACCCTAACCCTAACCCTAACCCTAACCCTAACCCTAACCCTAACCCTAACCCTAACCCTAACCCTAACCCTAACCCTAACCCTAACCCTAACCCTAACCCTAACCCTAACCCTAACCCTAACCCTAACCCTAACCCTAACCCTAACCCTAACCCTAACCCTAACCCTAACCCTAACCCTAACCCTAACCCTAACCCTAACCCTAACCCTAACCCTAACCCTAACCCTAACCCTAACCCTAACCCTAACCCTAACCCTAACCCTAACCCTAACCCTAACCCTAACCCTAACCCTAACCCTAACCCTAACCCTAACCCTAACCCTAACCCTAACCCTAACCCTAACCCTAACCCTAACCCTAACCCTAACCCTAACCCTAACCCTAACCCTAACCCTAACCCTAACCCTAACCCTAACCCTAACCCTAACCCTAACCCTAACCCTAACCCTAACCCTAACCCTAACCCTAACCCTAACCCTAACCCTAACCCTAACCCTAACCCTAACCCTAACCCTAACCCTAACCCTAACCCTAACCCTAACCCTAACCCTAACCCTAACCCTAACCCTAACCCTAACCCTAACCCTAACCCTAACCCTAACCCTAACCCTAACCCTAACCCTAACCCTAACCCTAACCCTAACCCTAACCCTAACCCTAACCCTAACCCTAACCCTAACCCTAACCCTAACCCTAACCCTAACCCTAACCCTAACCCTAACCCTAACCCTAACCCTAACCCTAACCCTAACCCTAACCCTAACCCTAACCCTAACCCTAACCCTAACCCTAACCCTAACCCTAACCCTAACCCTAACCCTAACCCTAACCCTAACCCTAACCCTAACCCTAACCCTAACCCTAACCCTAACCCTAACCCTAACCCTAACCCTAACCCTAACCCTAACCCTAACCCTAACCCTAACCCTAACCCTAACCCTAACCCTAACCCTAACCCTAACCCTAACCCTAACCCTAACCCTAACCCTAACCCTAACCCTAACCCTAACCCTAACCCTAACCCTAACCCTAACCCTAACCCTAACCCTAACCCTAACCCTAACCCTAACCCTAACCCTAACCCTAACCCTAACCCTAACCCTAACCCTAACCCTAACCCTAACCCTAACCCTAACCCTAACCCTAACCCTAACCCTAACCCTAACCCTAACCCTAACCCTAACCCTAACCCTAACCCTAACCCTAACCCTAACCCTAACCCTAACCCTAACCCTAACCCTAACCCTAACCCTAACCCTAACCCTAACCCTAACCCTAACCCTAACCCTAACCCTAACCCTAACCCTAACCCTAACCCTAACCCTAACCCTAACCCTAACCCTAACCCTAACCCTAACCCTAACCCTAACCCTAACCCTAACCCTAACCCTAACCCTAACCCTAACCCTAACCCTAACCCTAACCCTAACCCTAACCCTAACCCTAACCCTAACCCTAACCCTAACCCTAACCCTAACCCTAACCCTAACCCTAACCCTAACCCTAACCCTAACCCTAACCCTAACCCTAACCCTAACCCTAACCCTAACCCTAACCCTAACCCTAACCCTAACCCTAACCCTAACCCTAACCCTAACCCTAACCCTAACCCTAACCCTAACCCTAACCCTAACCCTAACCCTAACCCTAACCCTAACCCTAACCCTAACCCTAACCCTAACCCTAACCCTAACCCTAACCCTAACCCTAACCCTAACCCTAACCCTAACCCTAACCCTAACCCTAACCCTAACCCTAACCCTAACCCTAACCCTAACCCTAACCCTAACCCTAACCCTAACCCTAACCCTAACCCTAACCCTAACCCTAACCCTAACCCTAACCCTAACCCTAACCCTAACCCTAACCCTAACCCTAACCCTAACCCTAACCCTAACCCTAACCCTAACCCTAACCCTAACCCTAACCCTAACCCTAACCCTAACCCTAACCCTAACCCTAACCCTAACCCTAACCCTAACCCTAACCCTAACCCTAACCCTAACCCTAACCCTAACCCTAACCCTAACCCTAACCCTAACCCTAACCCTAACCCTAACCCTAACCCTAACCCTAACCCTAACCCTAACCCTAACCCTAACCCTAACCCTAACCCTAACCCTAACCCTAACCCTAACCCTAACCCTAACCCTAACCCTAACCCTAACCCTAACCCTAACCCTAACCCTAACCCTAACCCTAACCCTAACCCTAACCCTAACCCTAACCCTAACCCTAACCCTAACCCTAACCCTAACCCTAACCCTAACCCTAACCCTAACCCTAACCCTAACCCTAACCCTAACCCTAACCCTAACCCTAACCCTAACCCTAACCCTAACCCTAACCCTAACCCTAACCCTAACCCTAACCCTAACCCTAACCCTAACCCTAACCCTAACCCTAACCCTAACCCTAACCCTAACCCTAACCCTAACCCTAACCCTAACCCTAACCCTAACCCTAACCCTACCCTAACCCTAACCCTAACCCTAACCCTAACCCTAACCCTAACCCTAACCCTAACCCTAACCCTAACCCTAACCCTAACCCTAACCCTAACCCTAACCCTAACCCTAACCCTAACCCTAACCCTAACCCTAACCCTAACCCTAACCCTAACCCTAACCCTAACCCTAACCCTAACCCTAACCCTAACCCTAACCCTAACCCTAACCCTAACCCTAACCCTAACCCTAACCCTAACCCTAACCCTAACCCTAACCCTAACCCTAACCCTAACCCTAACCCTAACCCTAACCCTAACCCTAACCCTAACCCTAACCCTAACCCTAACCCTAACCCTAACCCTAACCCTAACCCTAACCCTAACCCTAACCCTAACCCTAACCCTAACCCTAACCCTAACCCTAACCCTAACCCTAACCCTAACCCTAACCCTAACCCTAACCCTAACCCTAACCCTAACCCTAACCCTAACCCTAACCCTAACCCTAACCCTAACCCTAACCCTAACCCTAACCCTAACCCTAACCCTAACCCTAACCCTAACCCTAACCCTAACCCTAACCCTAACCCTAACCCTAACCCTAACCCTAACCCTAACCCTAACCCTAACCCTAACCCTAACCCTAACCCTAACCCTAACCCTAACCCTAACCCTAACCCTAACCCTAACCCTAACCCTAACCCTAACCCTAACCCTAACCCTAACCCTAACCCTAACCCTAACCCTAACCCTAACCCTAACCCTAACCCTAACCCTAACCCTAACCCTAACCCTAACCCTAACCCTAACCCTAACCCTAACCCTAACCCTAACCCTAACCCTAACCCTAACCCTAACCCTAACCCTAACCCTAACCCTAACCCTAACCCTAACCCTAACCCTAACCCTAACCCTAACCCTAACCCTAACCCTAACCCTAACCCTAACCCTAACCCTAACCCTAACCCTAACCCTAACCCTAACCCTAACCCTAACCCTAACCCTAACCCTAACCCTAACCCTAACCCTAACCCTAACCCTAACCCTAACCCTAACCCTAACCCTAACCCTAACCCTAACCCTAACCCTAACCCTAACCCTAACCCTAACCCTAACCCTAACCCTAACCCTAACCCTAACCCTAACCCTAACCCTAACCCTAACCCTAACCCTAACCCTAACCCTAACCCTAACCCTAACCCTAACCCTAACCCTAACCCTAACCCTAACCCTAACCCTAACCCTAACCCTAACCCTAACCCTAACCCTAACCCTAACCCTAACCCTAACCCTAACCCTAACCCTAACCCTAACCCTAACCCTAACCCTAACCCTAACCCTAACCCTAACCCTAACCCTAACCCTAACCCTAACCCTAACCCTAACCCTAACCCTAACCCTAACCCTAACCCTAACCCTAACCCTAACCCTAACCCTAACCCTAACCCTAACCCTAACCCTAACCCTAACCCTAACCCTAACCCTAACCCTAACCCTAACCCTAACCCTAACCCTAACCCTAACCCTAACCCTAACCCTAACCCTAACCCTAACCCTAACCCTAACCCTAACCCTAACCCTAACCCTAACCCTAACCCTAACCCTAACCCTAACCCTAACCCTAACCCTAACCCTAACCCTAACCCTAACCCTAACCCTAACCCTAACCCTAACCCTAACCCTAACCCTAACCCTAACCCTAACCCTAACCCTAACCCTAACCCTAACCCTAACCCTAACCCTAACCCTAACCCTAACCCTAACCCTAACCCTAACCCTAACCCTAACCCTAACCCTAACCCTAACCCTAACCCTAACCCTAACCCTAACCCTAACCCTAACCCTAACCCTAACCCTAACCCTAACCCTAACCCTAACCCTAACCCTAACCCTAACCCTAACCCTAACCCTAACCCTAACCCTAACCCTAACCCTAACCCTAACCCTAACCCTAACCCTAACCCTAACCCTAACCCTAACCCTAACCCTAACCCTAACCCTAACCCTAACCCTAACCCTAACCCTAACCCTAACCCTAACCCTAACCCTAACCCTAACCCTAACCCTAACCCTAACCCTAACCCTAACCCTAACCCTAACCCTAACCCTAACCCTAACCCTAACCCTAACCCTAACCCTAACCCTAACCCTAACCCTAACCCTAACCCTAACCCTAACCCTAACCCTAACCCTAACCCTAACCCTAACCCTAACCCTAACCCTAACCCTAACCCTAACCCTAACCCTAACCCTAACCCTAACCCTAACCCTAACCCTAACCCTAACCCTAACCCTAACCCTAACCCTAACCCTAACCCTAACCCTAACCCTAACCCTAACCCTAACCCTAACCCTAACCCTAACCCTAACCCTAACCCTAACCCTAACCCTAACCCTAACCCTAACCCTAACCCTAACCCTAACCCTAACCCTAACCCTAACCCTAACCCTAACCCTAACCCTAACCCTAACCCTAACCCTAACCCTAACCCTAACCCTAACCCTAACCCTAACCCTAACCCTAACCCTAACCCTAACCCTAACCCTAACCCTAACCCTAACCCTAACCCTAACCCTAACCCTAACCCTAACCCTAACCCTAACCCTAACCCTAACCCTAACCCTAACCCTAACCCTAACCCTAACCCTAACCCTAACCCTAACCCTAACCCTAACCCTAACCCTAACCCTAACCCTAACCCTAACCCTAACCCTAACCCTAACCCTAACCCTAACCCTAACCC